>NC_136059.1:341423757-341427084 GCF_964261635.1 Lissotriton helveticus
GCCCATAGGAATGAATGGGGAGTTATTCCTTTTTTTGCGAGTAGCAAATTGCTACTCGCAAATAGAGAACATGTAGGAATCGCTATTTATTTAGCAATTCCTACATGAATACCGTTTTGCGTGTCCTCAATAGCGAATCGCTATGATTCGCTATTAGGGCCACGCAAAACGGCCCCTTGATGAATCAGGCTGTAACAGCCTGATTAATCAAGCCGAATTGCGCTCGCAAAGGGCCAGATTCGGAGAATCTGGCCCTTTGCGAGCGCAATTTATGCATTTGGGATTCATTATCCCAAATGCAAAAATCGGTAATTGCTAATTCGCTAAATTGCGAGGAATTACATTTAAGCAATCTCTATTTGAGATTCCTTAAATGCAATTCATGAAGCATTTTAAAATTGAGAAAATGCAATTTTGGGCCGCTATTTCCCTAGAGGTCAGACCTCTCGGTAAATAGCAAAAACTTAGAAAAATGCTTTTAAAAGCATTTTTCTAAGTTGCATGTTGCACACACACATGTCCCTTGGACATGTGTGTGCGCAACACCTGTTTCAATTTGCATTTCAGGGGTGCTACAGGGTGTCCTTTGGACACCCCTGGCACCCTTTCAATCGCTATCTTATTTGCGAGTAGCAAATTGCTAATCGCAAATAAGGAATACTCCCCATTCATTCCTATGGGCCTTTTGGCCCATAGGAATGAATGGGGAGTTATTCCTTATTTGCGATTAGCAATTTGCTACTCGCAAATAAGGAATGTGTAGGGATCGCTATTTATTTAGCAATTCCTACATGAATACCGTTTTGCGAGTCCTTAATAGCGATTCGCTATGATTCGCTATTAGGGGCTCGCAAAACGGCCCGTTGATGAATAAGGCTGTAAGGGCCAGATGTAGGTAATCTCAATTTACCTATTCTTAAATACCGAATTTTACCGATTCGGTATTTAAGAATAGATAAATGGGATGTAGATAATTTTTTGGTAAAAATTACCGAATCGGTAAGATTCAGTAATTAAGAATCGGCATTTACCGATTTGTTATTTACTGAATTGGTAAATACCGATTTAGTAATTCCCATTCATTCCCATGGACCTGGAGGCCCATTGGAATGAAGGGGAATTACCGATTCGGTATACCCAATCGGTAATAGGGGGAACCCTTTCAAGGGTGGCAGGGTGTCACATTGACACCCTGTTGCACCCCTGAATAGTGCATGGGTGCACATGTGGCACACATACATGCCCTAAGGGCATGTATATCTGCCACATGGCACTGAATAAAAAGCAAAAAATTGCTTTTTAAAAGGAATTTGTTATTTACTACCAACTAATAGTTGGTTGTAAATAACGAATCCTTAAATGTAAGAAGCACTCACTTTAGTGCTCCCTACATTACAGATTCGGTAATTTACCGAGTCGGTATTTTAAGAATTCGGTAATTTACCGATTTCTTGAAATTACCGATTCATTAAATTACCGAATCCTGAAATGTGGCCTCCTACATCTGAAAAGCCTAATACCGGTCGGTAACGGACGAAATTCGATAATTTCGGCCATAACCGACTGGTATTAGCTTTCCTACATCTGGCCCTATGTAGAAAAGTCAGCCCATATCGCACCCGATGCCTAGGCTGGCGGTGCAGGGCGACTCTTCATTCTCATCTTGAATAATTACCAAATAAAGAGACGGGCACTGGAAGTAGGAAAACAAGAACAGGGTTTATTACTCGCGAGGAGAGCATGTCATTTGGGACACTCGCATAGTGTCTTCGGGAGGTGCTCTAACAAGTTTCTCTGAGGCTTCGTCTTTTAAACAACACTTTGTATAGTATGGAGGTACTCCAACACGTGGCTACAGTAGGGCCCTTATCCTCCATGCAATAGGAGGGGGCTGTCATGCGGCTGAGTGTTCTGCTGATTCCATTGGAATGTGTGTGCCTGATCGAATCTCAGGGGGTGGGGCGGTCATGATCAATAGTGGCTTCTTTCAAGAGAGACGAGTGCATACAGTGGTGGGCAATAAACTGTATCCTCGGGCTAAGGGATGACCAGCGGTCTGTGCAGACATTCAGGCTCAGAGGAAGAGGTCATCAAAGGAGGGGTATTCATGGAGGGACAGGAGGTGTTGGTCAGGCGCGGGGTGCGATTCTTAGGGACAGAGTCATGCGGGAGGGGAGGGCTCATGACTTGTGCATGAGAGAGCGGGGGCAGTCAGGGTGCATGGGGGAATGCTTGCAGGGTCAGGGAAGTGCGCTGATGAGCGATCGTGAACAGGGAGACCATGGTACCTAAAATGGCTGTCGTGTACGTGTGTGCATGGGTCTATGCTAGTGGGACAACGCAGTCAGAGTTTTAGCGATATCCATTCTGTTTACACCAAGGGGCACTGTGAACACAAATGAACGCCGCTTATGTACATACACATTGCTATTTTTAACAGTCGCCGCTTTTTACATAAGCACGTTCAATTTCTACGCAGTCGATGTGATAGGCAGAATACAATACATGTTAATTTACATCTGTTGGGCTTCTTATACAAGCCTAGAAATCGGCATAATATTCAGTCGGTGTAGAATCAAAAAATGCTTCGACACATAAAAATCAAGTTCACATTTTTCTCTCTAGTGACATCATATACAGAAAGAACGCTCTGATACCTTCCGGCTTGTCAGTACTATAGGGGATCTTTGGACAACTAACCACATGAGTGACCGATGAAACATTTCTTAAAAGGCAATACAAAATGGATGAGGGAGGTATTCAATTCGATACAAGTAATTTCGTCAAGGGGCGAATAGAAAGTTCTGGAAAGGGGAGGGTCTTTGTCGCAATGTCTTTTAACAGAGTCCGTCTTCTTTTGTTGGCGCTGCTGAGCACCGGCGGTGGAGCTATAGGTCCAGCTCGGATTCGTCCTTACACGTTGCAGGGTGCGATCAGTCCTCTGCTGTTAGATCACAGTCCTGTTTCCTAACTCATTTTCTTAGGGGTGCCTTATGCTGGGCACCTGAGTGTCTTTCTTTTTCCGTGACAAAATCCCAGTCCATAGTCAAATTTTATATGAAAGAGTTTGTTGAATAATCGAGGGAGGAGAGGGCGGAGTGGGGCCAGATCTTCGAACACACCAAGGGACCAAGGGAGCAAAGGACAATGAGCAGGCAGGCCCATCAGTCGGACAAAAAAAAGGGACGGGGACTTCAGGCACGAGTGGGTCAGCAAGTCGAGGGCTTCAAGGCAGCCCCTTATTTCTCCATCAGCTGAACTTGAAAGTTGTGCCTCGTCCCGCGTCTCGTTGCTCTGCGGCTCCACCTTTGGTCGTCACACGTGCTC